>NC_056735.1:500240269-500270269 GCF_019279795.1 Protopterus annectens | reverse complement strand
AGGGCCCTATGATTTGAAAACAGCCCAAAGGTAAACTTAATCCGACACTGACCAGATGCATTTTCTTTGAGTGTGGGTTTCAATGCTGTTTCAGTAAATGTGAGTTTCAAAGGCAGAGATGTGTTAATGTTAAGTCTGTTTTCATTGTGAGACTGTATTGCTTTGTTTAGTAAATGTCTGTCAGTGTTTGTGCTACAAAATTTAAAATAAAAGTTTTAAATTAAATTCAGATATATGTGATCATTATAAAAGTAAAGCAGAAAACAGTATGCACATTGACAGTTTGCAACAGTGTTTATGACAACAGGGGGAGAAATAGCCAACTAAGAGAACACTGGAATGACTGCGGGGAGGGGGGGTTGTGTATGGAAGGCCCTGATCCATTACTCTGCCTAAGGCCCTATTTGACCTTGACCCCGGCTCTGATCCCTGGTTAGTTGACAGATATTCTCTGGTCTTTGGTCTGCGCAGTATAGGAGTTGTAGGCCTAATCTTGCAACAACATAGTACATTCAGTTTTTATTTTTAAAAATGACAATTACCCGGAAACTTTAACATTTTTACATGGATGAGTTCAGTATTACAGTTCCATTGAGGTCTTATTTTATAACACTATAAATCCACAGTCAGTTTCTGGACTACATTGTGGAATACAGCAGGAGTTACTGGTTATCCACATGTAAACAGATATCCCCAGGAGCTGTGGCCTCTGGGTTTGCACCCCCTTGCAAAAAATCCTGTGGGCACTAGGTTTACCACCTGTCCCTCTTTGCGAGGGACAGTCCCTCTTTGGGCAGTTGTGTCCTGACAAAAAATATTAAAAATGGCAAATGCCCGAGATTTTAGGACATAATTATGTCCCATATTTTATGTAATAGTTGCATAAAATAGTTATTTCTGTATCTAAAATACCTAAATGTTACAAGAAACAGAATAAGCAACTAAACTGCTACAAGAACAAGCTTTTATTTAGGCAAAAAAAGTTAAGTTCTATCCTTTGTACTGACTGTGGGTATGTGTCAGCCTGTAAAATCTGATGCGTGTCTAGAAAATGTCCCACTTTGGCCATTTGAAAAGGTGGCAACCCTAGTGGGCACCCTTGATTACATTTGTTTTGTTTTAAGTTTACTGCTCTGTTGGAGTTTTAAGAGGTCTTGGCTAGGGTCAGTTAGAAAAGTTTGCAAAGAATTTCTTTGCAAACAGTGAAAAAACATTAACTAATTAGTGAGAGGAGCTGAGAAATACCATTCCTCGTTTAGCTAGAAATATCTCTATTTAGCTGGAATGCTTGTTTGGCTTGCTTGCAGTACTCTGCCTAAATATTGCTGATCTCTGACAGCATTTTAATTTGAATTGAAGTTTTTCATATAAGGTTAAGTTATTTCTATTTTGCATCTTATTATTGTATTACATGTGTTTTGTTTTAAGTTTTCTGCTCTTTTGGAGTTTTAAGAGGTCTTGGCTATGGTCAGTTAGAAAAGTTAGCAAAGAATTCCTTTTCAAGCATTGAATAACATCAGCTAATTAGGGGGTGGAGCTGAGAAATAGCATTCCTCAATTAGCTAGAAATATCTCTAGCTGGAGTGCTTGTTTGACAGCTGGGGTGGTGCAGTAAACCACAGCCGCGATGGTGCAGCGGTTAGCATTGTTGCCTCACAGCAAGAAGTTCTCCCATTTGATTCTGGGCTGGAGTGCTTTCTGTGTGGAGTCTGCATGTACTCCCCGTGGTCGAGTGATGTTAAAGACATGCAGGTAGGTGCGAGCATGAATGGGCGTGCCTTCATTGAAAGTAGGCTGTCGGGCTGGTGACTTGGCACCATAAAAATCCACTGCCAATTATGAGCAGACCGGAGTTCTGCTGTGGCGACCCCTAACCGGGAAAAGCCAGTTGGAGTGCTTGTTTGGCTTGCTTGTTGTACTCTGCTTGAACATACCTCTCAAGTGTATCTCATTTCAAGAAATGCTCCTCATTTGGGGTCTTAAAACATTCATGTTCCTCGAAGTTCCACATTGAAAGGATCTGTCACACATTCAGTGTTAGCAATTTTTTAACTGATAGCCATAGTAAATAGAATTGAATCATACTAATTCATTAAAAGAACTATTATATAATTAAAAAACACATTTCGACCATCCTATGAGCTTCCTAGATGAAGTTGTTAGTAAGTTGTTAGTGAGTGTTCCATGTTTTGCACATTTGTTTCATATTATGAAAGGTAGTGTTCCTCATTTTGGAGATGGAAGGTTGAGAGCTATGTGCCTGAATATTGCTGATCTCTGTCTGCATTTTATTTTGAATCAAAGTTTTTCATATAAGGTTTGGTTATTTCTATTTTGCATCTTATTATTGTATTACATTTGTTTTATGTTTTTTGCTCTGATGAAATTTTAAGAGTTCTTGTTTATGGTGAGTTAGAAAAGTTGGCAAAGAATTCCTTTGCAAACAGTGAACAACATTAGCAGATTAGTGTGAGGATCTGAGAAATAACCTTCCTCATTTAATTGAAAATATCTGTCCTTATCTGGAGTGCTTGTCTCTGTCTGCATTTTATATCCCACCCACTTGCCCAACTGTTGCTGTATTCTTAAACTTGGTGGCTTTTGAGTTGCCCACCCCTGCTATAAATCTGATTTTGGATACTCTTCCCAGTCCCATCTCATCAGGTCATTCTACTAAGTACAGAGAAATTTGGGAAGGCCAGCCCTTAGCTTCTTAACCTTGAATTTTCTTCTGTTTCTCCTCCTTCCCACTTAACTTTGAAACATCATTTATTCAGCTGCATTTACTATATTTGTGTTTCTCCCTACCTTATTACTTTATTGTGCCTTTGTTGCTTGTTCTTAAAAGTATTCATTTGCATTTATTCTGCTGCATTTATTACTTTTTAGTAGCCTGATTAATTTGTAATTGTTATTTTAAGCCTCTTAGATTTGATTTAAGCACTTGGGCTTCATGCCAGTTGTTTTACATTAAGAAGGTTTGTACTCTACACTCTTGTTGCAGGAGAGGTAGCTTACATCCTTCTACTTGGAAATTGTTGGCTGAAGGCTTAATGTGTCTGTTATTCTAAAAGTGTCTTCATTCTGGTTTAGGTACTTGCATTTCAGGCCAGTTATTTTACATGAAGAATGTTTGTGATCTCCAGGAAAGGGTAGCCTTTGCCCTTCTGAGCTGGGAGTTGCAGGCTGATGTCTTATTGTGCCTGCTTACTTTTTTTTCCCTAAAATTTTTGTACTTTGTTTGCTGTAATATAGATTAGATTCAGACCTGCTGAAGCTAGTTATGTTTGTATAACTTGAGCACTAAACCAGGCCATCTTTTGATTGAGATGGTTCCCCAAACTCTATTGGCAGGAGTATGCAGTTAGAACTAATCTGATTGAAGGTTATTGGAACAGGGCTCAGTTTTGAGCCTTTTTACTGGTTACTTTGTTTAAATCAGTTTGCTATAATTTGCTACATAAGCACCATGTATACATGAGTTTGCACTTGTTTTAACAAAGCTCCACAGAGTTTGGTGACCAGCTACTGTTTTGCTGTGTTTAACTGATCAACCCAGAGCATCTACTGATCTCTGTAAAACTTTAGAAGTTTTCACTGTATATTGCACTTTTTAACTGCATTTTTACCATACCACTCCTTATTTGAACTGCTTTTCTTATGAAATTGTTGCACTTTGCGGTAGCATAGACTAGATTCAGATCTAGTAAATTTAGTTCTGTTTGCATAACTTGAGCACTAAACTAGTACATCTTTTGTTGGAGAGGGTTCCTCTGCACCCTAATGGCAGGATTGTGCAGTTAGACCTCATCTGATTAAATATTGCTGGAACAGGATTCCATTTTCAGCTTTTTATTGGTTAATTTATTTAAATCAGATTCCTCTCATTTGTTAAATAAGCACTTTGTGCTAGTTTGCACTTGTTTTAATAAAACTCAACAGAATCTGTCGACCAGCTATTGCTCTGCTGTATTCATCTGATTAATCCAATCTATGTGCTATTCTCTGAAAAAGTTAAGTAGACTGCTTTTTCACTCTATATTGCACTTTTGAACTATATTTTTACTATATTGCTGCTTATTTGAACTGTTTTTTATCTGAAATTGTTACATTTTGTTTGCTGTAGAATAGGCTAGATTCAGACCTGCTGAATCTAGTTCTTTTTGTATAACTTGAGCACTAAACCAGGCAATCTTTTTCTGGAGAGGGTTCCCCTACATACTAGTGATAGGAGTGTGCAGTTAGACCTCATTTGATTAGAGGTCACTGGAACAGGGCTCAGTTTTGCCCTTTTATTATTGCTTAATTTGTTTAAATTAGTTTGATCTCATTTGCTACATAAGTACCACATTTGTAAGGTTTTGCGCTTGTTTTAGCGAAGCTCTACACACTTTGGTGACCAGCTCCTGCCCGGCTGTATTTATCTGATCAATCAAAGCCATCTGCTGATCTCTGCAAAACTTAAGTAGAATTATTCACTGTATATTGTACTTTTGAACATCATTTTCACCATATCACTGCTTATTTGACATTTCTTTCTAAAATTGTTGCAATTCGTTTGCTGTATCATAGACTAGATTCAGACCTGCTGAATCTAGTTCTGTTTGTATAACTTGAGTACTAAACCAAGCCATCTTTTGTTGGAGAGGGTCCCCCAAACTCTAGTGGCAGGAGTGTGCAGTTAGAATTAATCTGATTGAAGGTTGCAGGAGCAGGGCTCAGTTTTAAGGTTTGTTATATATTAATTTCTTTAAATCAGTTTCCTCTCATTTGCTAAATAAGCACGTCGACTGCATGGGCTTGCACTTGGTTTTGCAAAGCTCCACATACTTTGATGACCAACTACTGCTTTGTTGTATTCATCTGATCAATTCAAACAATATGCTAATCTCTGCAAAATTTGAGTAGAATTTTTCACTGTATATTGCACTTTTGAACTGTATTTTAACCGTATCACTGCTTATATAACTGTTTTTTGTCTGAAATTGTTGTACTTTCTTTGCTGTAGCACAGACCAGATTCAGACCTGTTGAATCTAGTTCTGTTTGTATAACTATTGACTAAACCAGGCCATCTTCTATTGGAGAGGGTTTCCCTGCACCCTACTTGCAGGATTGTGCAGTTAGAACTCATCTGATTGAAGGTTGCTGGAACCAGGCTCAGTTTAGAGCTTTTTTACTGGTTAAATTGTTTAAAACAGTCTGCTCTCATTTGCCACATGAGCACCTCGTTTATGCAGGTTTGCGCTTGTTTTCACACAGCTTCACTGAGTTTGGTGACCAGCTACTACACTGCTGTATTTATCTGATCAGTCCAATGCATCGTCTTATCTCTGCAAAACTTAGGTAGAAGTTTTCACTGTACCTTGCACTTTTCAAATGCATTTTTACCATACCATTGCTTATCTGAAGTGTTTTTTCTGAAATTGTAGCACTTTGTTTCCTGTAGAATTTACTGGATTTAAACCTGCTGAATCTAGCTATGTTTTCATAACTTGAGCACTAAACTAGGCCATCTTCTGTTGGAGAGGGTTCCCCTTCAGCCTAGCGACAGGATTGTGCAGTTAGAATCATCTGATTGAAGGGTGCTGGAATAGGGCTCAGTTTTGAGCTTTGTACATTAATTTTTTTAAATCAGTTTCCTCTCATTTGCTAAATAAGCATGTTGACTGCATAGATTTGCACTTATTTTTGCAAAGCTCCACTTAATTTTTCGACCAGCTACTGCTCTGCTGTATTCATCTGATCAATCCAAACCCTATGCTACTCTTGGCAAAACTTAAGTAGAATTTTTCACTGTACATTGCACTTTTGAACTGTATTTTTACCATTTTATTGCTTATATAACCACTTTTTTTTCTGAAATTGTTGTACTTTGCTTGCTGTAGCACAGACTAGAATCTAGTTATTTTTGTATAACTCGAGCACTAAACCAGGCCATCTTTTTCTGGAGAAGGTCCCCCTACACCCTAGTGATGGGAGTGTGCAGTTAGAACTCATGTGATTGAAGGTTGCTGAAACAGGGCTCAGTTTTGACCTTTTTATTGTTAATTTGTTTAAATCAGTTTGCTCTCATTTGCTATATAAGCACCATGTTTGTACAGGGTGTGCACTTGTATTGAGCTCCACAGAGTTTGGCAACCAGCTACTGTTCTGCTGTATTTATCTGATCAATCCAAGGTATCTGCTCATCTCTACAAAACATAAGTAGAATTTTCACTGTATCTTGCACTTTTGAACTGCATTTTTACCATATCACTGCTAATTTGAAGTATTTTTTTTCTGAAATAGTTGCACTTTGTTTCCTGTAGCATAGACTAGATTTAAACCTGCTGAAGCTAATTATGTTTGCATAACCTGAACACTAAATCCAGGCCATCTTCTGTTGGAGAGGGTTCCTGTTCCCCCTAGTGACAGAATTGTGCAGTTAGACCTCATTTGATTGAAGGTTGCTGGGAAAGGGCTCAGTTTTGAGATTTTTTATTGGTTAATTTGTTTAAATCAGTTTGTTCTTGTTTGCTGCATAAGCTCCAAAATTCTGTGGATTTGCACTTGTTTTACTAAAGCTCTACACCATTTGGTGACCAGCTACTACCCTACTGTATTTATCTGATCAATGCAAGGCATCTGCTGATCTATGCAAAATGTATGTAGAGGTTTTCACTGTATATTGCACTTCTGAACTGCATTTTTACCACACTACTGCTTATCTGAACTGTTTTTCTGAAATTGTTGCAGTTTGTTTGCTGCAGTATAGATTAGATTCAGACCTGCTGAATCTAGTTGTGTTTGTATAACTTTAGCACTAAACCAGGCCATCTTCTGTTGGAGAGGGGTCCCCTACACCCTAGTGACAGGACTGTGCAGTTAGAGCTAATCTGACTGAAGGTTGCTAGGACAGGGCTCAGTTTTGAGCTTTTTTATTGGTTAATTTGTTTAAATCAGTTTGTTCTTATTTGCTACATAAGTACTGTGTTTGTGTGGGTTTGTGCTTGTTTGCACATTGCGCACTGCCAAGCAGAGGTGGGCACCATTGGTGACTATAGAGGCAAACACGTCTGCCTGCAAATTTTCCATTAGTACTCTGCTGGTGCTCCATCAGTGAGTGCTCACTATTGTCCCTCATTGACTGATGGTACATTCAGCGAAGCTCCTGAGGTACAAACACAGTTTCTACCAGCTATCCCTTCATATTGTTTGTCCACTTCTCTTGTCCTGTGCTTTACCTAGTCCTTCCTGTCCTGTCCCTGTTTTCTGACCACAACTTTCCTAGCATTATGGATGAGCAATTTACCACAGTTTCTCCAGCTAGCCTGATCGACATGGGCATCCTAAGGCAATGTAGCAATTGCCTCATCTACACTGATAACCCATTTTTTCTAGTCCAGACAAATTAATTATTTGAGAGGTGCATCTATATCAATAACCTAGAATACAGGCTTTCTTGCTCACCAGTCAGTTCATCTGATACTAAGCAGATTGTCAGCCTGCACACTTCACCTCCTGCACCTACCAAACCAACAATAGATAAACCTACATATGTGCAGCTCCTTACTAGAAGTTTACCTAAACATCAGAGGCTTCCCAAACACAAACACAAGCATGATTGACATCCTCTGCAGAACATAGTACATGTAATATATCACACACCAGTGTCTCACCAGTCAAGCCCCTCAGGCATAACACAAAAACAAACATCTTATTCATAGGTGACTCAATTGTGAGACACACAGATGTCCCTCTCACCAGGCTGGATAAGGAAAAAGTCACAGTTAGCTGTCTGTCAGGTGCCAGGATCCACCACGTGACACACACACTCAAGTCTCTCAACAACAGGCACCGTTATGGCTCCATCATAGTCCATGTTTGTGTGAATGACTTGAGATGTACTTCAGTGAACTATATGAAGAGAGACATAACTGACCTCTCTGATTATGTGTCTCAGGAAGGTATATCCCTAGCCTTAAGCAGCATTTTACCTTCGCCTTTGATGATTCCTCAACACAGACAAAAATGATTACCTTTAACAATTGGCTTAGTTTCTGGTGTCATTCAAAGGGGATCCAGTATCTGTCAGCATGGAATGACATGGTCAACAGACCTCGATGCTTTGTCAGAGATGGTTTTCATCTGTCACTCCTGAGATATCGGTTACTGCCCAAGGCTCTTGTCACCCCCGCCATAGTGACTTTTTTAGGCAATGTCACAAAAACAAAATTCCAAACGTAAAAATACCCTCTAAAACTAACCTCAGGTTTATGCTGCTAAATGCTAAGAGTCTAAACCAGAAATTTGCACTCACTGGAAACAGTCCTCACCTCGGAAGCTGCTGCCATTTGTGCAGTCACTGAGACCTGGTTAAAGGCTGCGGACAGCAACCCAGCTATATCAGGTTACATTTCCTTCCACACATTCACACCACAAGCTGAAGGCAGGAGAACTAAAGGAGGTGGTGTATCAATATTCATTAAAGATAAATACACGTTTAGATTGATTAAACAGCATGATTCCCTTGAATTGCTTCAGGTGCAATTGACTGTAGATAAGACCCCCTTCTTCAGGTTATTGCAAGCTATAGGACCCCTTCCATGAATCAGGACATCCACTCAGCCTTCTTGGATCTACTTGAGTCAATCAAGATACAACCAAACACCCTGGCTTAGAGTAACTTTAATTCCACATCCGTTGACTGGGTAAATTATGCATGTTCTAACTCACTTGCCCAAAGGTTCCTGGACTTCATTAAATTAATTCCAATGCCCTGGACCAGCTGGTTAACACACCCACAAGAGGCTCACACATCCTGGATCTGGTGCTCACCAAAATTGGGACTACTGTACCACACCCAGAGTGTGGTCATCCCTGGTGAGATTTGACCACAACTCAGTCTCGTTAGAAGTAAATATAACAGAAGACTCCCCCCTTAGCAACAACTAGAATGAAAATCTTCTCCAAGGCCAATTACAGCCTCTTACATAACACCATAAATAGCTTCATACCCCCTTCCCCCTACTGATACAACAGATACATGCTGAGTTATCCACCAATGCTTTATATATGACCTGTACAATTGCATTGACTCTGGTGTACCTGATAGATCCAAAGTAAGATCTTTGAGGAAAAAACAACCTGCCTGGTGGACAACTGCCATTAATAGGCTATACAATAGGATAAATAAATTGCTATCTAAGAGTAGGGAGAAATGGTCTCAAAACTTGAAACACTCCCTCCTTATCTTAAACAAGCAAATAAGACTCCTAGTGAAGTCCTTCAAAGCTAACTACAAAGCCAAATAAGCTTCTCTAACTAAGGATAACCACAAGGCATTCTTTAGTTACATCCATAACCTCAAAGGTAAGGCCCAGATTTGAATTGAACTCATAGTTAATGGTACTACAAATACAGAACCTGTGAATATAGAAAACCTACTGGCTGATAGGTTCAGTGAAAACTTCACTCCTCTGTCCTCACCATGTATACCCCAAAGCATCCCTAACACCTGTCCCCCACCTAATATATTCGAGAAGCAGGTCTTAAGCACCCTCTCCAAGGCAAACAAAAACAGTGTCTATGGGACTAGACATCATCCTGGGCTGTGTTCTACATGAGTTATAACAGGAATTAGGATAAGCATTGGGCATGCTTTTTGATCGCAGCCTAAGCACTGTCTTTGTCCCAGTGGAATAGAAAACAGCTACCATCATCCCTTTGCACAAAGGGGGTGCATCCATGGACCCATGGAACTATAGACCCATTAGCCTGACCAGCCTTATCTACAAGTCCATAAAGAAAAGATCACACTGCTACTCCACAGCTGTTCCAAGTATGAAGTATTTTATTAAAATTATTAAAAGTTGCTTTTAAAAGCGTTCCCAAGTGTTTGGCTAACCACCAAACAGTCTCACTTCTCAGTAAGCACGTTATTGCATTTAAGCACAAATGTTCATCTTGCAATAAAGCTACCAAAAACAGCTGTTGCCATAAAAATCCTTAAGTGCATCTGAAACACGCCTGGATGCTTGTAACAAAAACAGGTTATTATTCAGATAGAAGTGCAGAGCTCAGTGATTGGAGCCAAATGAGCTTACAGTTTTTATCGGTGTTCCAAGTTCACTCACAATACGAAGCGTTGAAAAGACGCTAACGTTCCCTTATTCTGTTAAGCATTAAACTGAAACCTGAATGCGCTTCAAGCATGTGATAAGAAGCAATTCTCAAGCACAGAGTACTCAGCAGCAAGTGGTTTGACAAGTTCTCCTTCAGTTCGAGTATAGGTATAATGTCCCAAATAAACATACGGTTGCATTCAAGCCAGGAGCTCGATCAGCTCGTAGATTCACTATCCATTTAGTTTCACAGACTTCCATTTTATTAACAATATCTCCTCTTTTAATGTTACCAGATATCTTCTCAATTACTTTAAAAACAAAACTATGACTGGAAAATCTTGATATATGTATCGCCAAGGCGTTATGAGCATCTCCTTTTCTGATGTCTCCTAGATGTCGTAATATTCTCTTCCTGAAATTCTGGTTGGTTTTTCCAACATAAAAAGAAGGACATTCTGTGCAGATAGCTAAATAAACAACATTTTTAGTGGCACATGTAGCCTTACAGTTGAAAATGAAAACTCTATTCATTCCCGGACACCTAAAGGTGTTATTGCTATCAATGTGCCCACAGGCAGAACAGTTGCCACATTGATAAGTTCCTTTCCTTCCTGTTAAAATAGGTTTCTGGAAACCATCATTCATGCATAGGAGATGTTTGATATTTTTCTTATTTTTATAACTATAGTGCGGATTGTCTCCTACTATAGAACGCAATTTAGAGTCCTGGGTAAGAATGGGCCAGAATTTGCTAATAATCTCTCTGACTTGTCTATTGTCTGTACTATAAGTAACACACAATAGTGTATAAGGTAAATTATGCTTCTTTTTCTCAAATACTGCATGGTTTCGTCTATTTCTCATACTAGGTTCACATATATTCATTTCAACATCTCTCCTTGAGTACCCTCGTACTCGTAGGCAGTCCTGTAGGTTGGTCACCTCTTGCTGAATTACAGACTCCTGTGTACATCTCTTATTAATTCTTGTAACTTCATTTTTCATAATATTATTTGTGACATGTCTTGGGTGCATACTACTTTTGTGAAGGTAATGATTCCTCCAAGTAGGTTTTCTATATAATGTTGTTTCTATTGTTCCCCCTTGATTCAATTTTACATTCAAGTCTAAGAAATTCACTGAATCACATGATATTTGGCCAGTAAACTCCAAAAATGATGTAGTCTCATTCAAGTATTGTTGAAATAACAAGAAGTGGGCTTCATTCCCTTTCCATAAAATAAAGAGACCGTCTACAAAACTACCATAAAATTTCACATTCTGTGACCAAGGATTATATTCACTTAGGATATACTTACTTTCCCACTCTGAGAGGACAATATTTGCGTAACTGTTGGCACATGGTGTGCCCATCACAACTCCCCATCATTGCCAATAAATAGAATTTCCATAGTGAAATAGATTCATATCCAATATAATTTCCAAAAGGGAACATATAAAATTCACATCAATACTATCCCTTCTTTCTTTTACAATAATCTTCCTCACTGCCTCCACTCCAAAATCATTGGGTATTGATGTAAATAGACTTGTAATGTCCATGGTAGCCAGTAAGAGATCCTCTCTCTCTATTAGAGTGTCTATGGAGTGTGTTAACTTTTCCAAGAAGTCATCTGTATCTCTAAGGACACTGGGAATTTTCAATAGGACTTCTTTAAGATTTTTCTCTACAAAAGATACAGGAAATCTCCAAACACTTGGCCCCACCCAGTTTGTGTTTGTCAAGGGGAGATCATGCCTGTTAAACTTGGTGGACATCTTCCAGACTGACAACAAAGCCCTAGGTAAGGGCAAATCTGTGCATACAGCCTACCTAGACTTAGCCAAGGCCTTTGAAACAATGCCCCACTCAGACATCATTGATAAACTCACCCAGCTGGGTATTAATCCATATACTGTCAGGTGGGTTGTACACTGGCTCATTGATAGAACTCATACACCTCCTCCTCCTCCAGCAGACCCGTAAATAGTGGTGTTCCACAGGGATCAGTTCTGGGACCCCTACTGTTCAGAATCTACTTCTCTGAACTACAGGCTAAAACTAAAAGTCAGTGGCTGACAAAGTTTGCTGATGACTGCAAACTGGGAGTGATCATTGAAACCCCTTGCTATGTCAACATCCTGTAAGAAGGTCTTACACAGACTAATGACTGGTGCCAAAGTCATGATCTTAAACTTAATGCAAAACAATGCATTATCATCCCTTTTGGAAAGGGTGATGTTCCTGCAAACTACCACATCAATAGCAATACCCTATGCACACAGTCAGTGGTGGGAGATCTGGGCACACAGGTCAACAGCAACCTTAACTTCGATCACCATGTCTCCACAGTGCTAAGAAGGGCATTTTAGATTAATCATCTCATAAATAAAGGCATTGCCTCCAGAAAAAAATTTATAACCCCCCTGTACTCTTCCCTCATCAGGCCAATAATAGAGTACAATTCTCCTGTTGGTATGTTTCTTTCCAAACACTTGCAGCAATTGGAGACACCTCAAAGAAAATTCCAGGTCTTCAAGATCTGTCTTATGCAAACAGACTGAAATCATTGTCACTTTACTCTGTGTCATACAGACTGCTCAGAGACAACCTGTGCCTTGCATATAACGCTATCTCTGACCCAGCTTTAATGGAAATGCTGCACATTTGTAAGTCAAATGGCACATGGGTCATTCGATAAAAGGACGTTAATGTGGTATGTGACATCTACAGAACTTGCTGGAGACAGATTTGTCTCACAGTGGTTGCCTTACCTTTAGAACAAGCTTCCTATTCATGTTAAACAAACCCCCTCACTGGCCCTATTTAAGCATAATTTGGTTGGTTGCAGTCCATGTGGCCATTGTTCACATTGTTCAAGGGTATGTAAAATTACAAGTTTTTCCAGTAAAAATACACCGATTGTATATGATTTGTCTTTATTTGGCAATTGTAGCACCAATTGGGTGATCTATTTCGCTTGTTGCTCATGCCAAGCTTTTTATGTGCGCCAAACATCTATGCTCCTTAGGATAAGAATCAGTGAGCATATGAGTGATATTAGGAATCACAAAAAATCTAGTGCGTTATACAAACATATTTGTCAACACAAGACTTGGGTCCTCTAATTTACCATTATTGATTGTATTTTGAATAAATCAACAGATAAAGCAGGTTTACATCAGATACTCAATTCAAAAGAAAAAAAGTGGATTGTTAAACTAGAGGGTCTTTTTTCACCTGGCCTTAATGAATATTTTTAATTAACAACTTTAATTGGTACATTAAATATTTATTGGTTAATCAATGGTGCTATATATGTATTATATTGCTGGAGAGAAATGGCATTTATTACTATTTTTGTTCACTGAGGAAGGCTGCAAAGCCGAAATCGGTCTGATTTGTTATGCGTATGTGTATTTTTTAATACACTACTGACTATTTGTTATGTATATGTGTATTTTTTTAAAATACACTACGTTTGACACAGAATTGTGCTGGCTCTTTGTTTTTTTTGTTTTTTTTTGATTTATTATCTTTTGGGCTGATGCACTAGCCGTACCTGTGAGTGGTTTGTTGTTTAGTTGTTTTTTCTCCTCACTCGCTGCTGGCGTTTATCCTATTTGGCTGTCATCCCTTTCAGCTGAGGTTGAAGTTATCTTCTCGGATTGTTTGTGGACTTGGGAATCTTAATATGCATTTTCCACTTTCTTTTTTGGATTTGATTAAGAACCTGCTTTTCTACAGTTTATAAAGTTGGTGGAGCGTGAACTGATTATACCTTAAGGACGGCAAGTTTGTATTAAGACAATACGAGTTCATATTTGAATAAGGCGCATCCACTACTTACATGCTCACTCATGGATATTGTTTTCCTGGATTATTAGGAACTGGCTTGTGTTGATGAATACCCATTGGGACATCTTGTATGTTTAGTGTGAACAGAGTTGGTGTAGTGTGAACTGATTACATCCTAAGGACGGCAAGTTCGAATTTGGACAACGCGAGTTCATACTTGGATAACGTACATTTATGACTCACAGGCTCACTCATATACTTTGTCTTTTGGTATTATCAGGAACTGGTTTGTGTTAATGAACATCCATTAGGACATCTTGCATTTTTAGTGAGGTGTGTGAACGCCATTATTGGATTGATATACAGGAAGCTATATGGCTTTATGCTTAAATTCCATGAACATTTTCAAGGCCATGGGACTGTTTACAATTGACTGGTGATATTACAACTTTTATATTCATTTTTATGTATTGTTGTTTTATAGTGATTGTTCTCTGTTTTTTGTTTGGATCAGTCAACAATGGTTTGGGGCCCTGAATGACATGATTGAGATCATTTGGAACTTTAATATTCAGTTCCGTTGATTAGTCATTCATCTATATTGGGTCTATTCAACATCATGAGCATGAGTTAATAATTTTTTAGTTTAATCTTGGATGTTTTTCACATGTTAGGGTTGTGTATTGATCTATGGTGGGGTTTTGGAACAATTTTCTGTCATTATTTCTATGATCTAACAGGCTGGTATGTGAATTATATGTGAACTATATATATAATCAGTTCATAGGCATTCAGATATTTTTTGTGGCTATGAATAGCTAAATATACAAACAACTATATATGCTTATGCCTGTAGGGGTCTACCATCCTATGAATGTATATGCTTTCTGCAACCTTTGGTACTATTCTTGAGGTCTAATGTATATTGTGGTTACAGCTAAGGGTAGGATATTAATGACTGCTTGGTAAATGCTTATTTCTGTTGATATATCTTTTCATACTAGATTCTACTGAGCTTAGCTATTGGCATTACTTACAGTTTAGGTTTGGGGTAATACATATTCCAATGGGTCACATTTTCACTACCATTATTACACTATATGCATTTTGGTATTCTAAATTCTGGTGACCTTCCTCGATGCTTGAGTTTTCATTAGGACCCAGGGTTACAGTGTTTATAACGATTCCCAGTATAGATACTAGTATATGCTCAATTTTTGAGCAGACTGTTTTTGTTTGACATGCTATTATATTAGATATTAGATATATGTATTCGCTTTCCCTCATTATCACCTGGGTTCTGTGTCAGAGAACTTAAGGTCCCTTTTCTTTTGATATTAAAAGTTGATATTTTTTTATGGTGATTCCTGATAAGCCTGGGTACCAAGTGACTTTCTCTTCTTCCTTTTTTGAAACCTTAAATGACAGGATTACCTCTGAATAAGCACCTGAGTATTTTTATTTGGGTGTAAGACTATTACATCCAAGAATTATCGGTATACACACCGGAATGAGGTTGGTACTGGTGGTGCATAGTATTTTGTGCTATTTGTGAGTATTTGATTTTTGGCACAGTTTTGTGGCTATTTATAGCACCACCACAGAGTTGTGGAGATTATTTTTATTTATCCAGTGTATTATAATACAATATACATTAGTTTGGATATGTATATTAAGGAACATTAAGTCTCTGTGTGACTGATATTCAGAGGTAAGATATTATCTTTATGCTATTTGTAGTTTAAAGTTTGGGTTTTTACCAAAGTTTTGGTTGCATTCAGGGGGAGAGGGATTCACTTGGTGGTTGCCTGGGGTCCAGCACTGAATCATGGATTTAGTTTCCATTATTAAGGGACTGTCGTTTGACACAGATAACTTGGGTATCTTCAGTATGAGTTCACATTCTTTGTCCAATGGCTTATCAAGCCAATTGGATGACTCACTCCATGAATATAATGTAGATTTTAGTAAACTAACTAAGGAGATGAAACATTTGAGAAGTAATGTGTGGAATTTACATCTATTTAAGGCATATCAGCGAAAACAAATATCACCAAGAGGACTTAGGGTGAAGTTGCAACCATTAGTACCTCAGGTTGATCAAGTACTACTAGATGATTGGCTTGTGAAACAGCAGCAAGCTTCAATGGGTTTTGTTAATGCCTTAGCTAAATATTATGAAAGAATGGTACAACAACAATCTCTTGAAGTTGAGAATTTGAGTCAAGGGGTAGTGAAATATCAAAATCTTTCCTGTTATACCTCAGGTCTAAGGTAGTTAAGCAAGGATCTTTTAGAACTTGAAAATAATTTGAAGGACAAGAAAATGAAGAAATCTAATAGGGATGTTGAGGATTTTGACAGGGGGAGATCCTTTGACATTCATAAGAATGTCAAGTTTGTGACCCCAAACCAAAAATTTTGTTATCCCAAATCTAGAAGATCAAAATCTATTCTTAAAAAAAGAAATAAAGATTTGGTTACGTCAGATGAGGAAACTTCATCTAATACTGAGAGGGAAGACAGTCAAGTGGCTAGGTCACTGATTTCTAAGAGGAGGAATTCTGTAAACAACCTGGCCACCCTTTAGACTTAGGTCCAGAAGAGGGGGGAGGAAGCATAAAGGTCACGCTAGATCTAGAGGGTATCTTGAAGATGATAGTTCAGAGATAAGTTGCAGTTATAATGTACACAACATATCCTCAATGGTGCTGCCCGATTTACAAATAAAAGTTCTTAACAAAGATTTGAGTTTTGTGCCCAGTTTTTTTGTACCTGAACAACACTTTGCACAAGATGTGGTTGACTTTTGTCGTTTACTTAATTTACGTCTGTTTTTTCAGGGTGCTCATTATAATGAATATGCTAGACCATCTCGGTTTCATGATTCTACTTTTAAACCACCTATGGCTCTGGTGGATTCAGCTTTTCAGAGTAGGGTGCAAAAGAATTTATATATGCATCTTGGTAAAGACCATATGATGAGAGATAATATTACCAGGGCAGAAAGACAATGTATTGATGAACTCAAATCTAATAAAAATCTTGTAATTTTATTGGCAGACAAAGGAGGAGCTGTTGTGGTCCAAGATTGGATCAAATATCAACAGGAAAAATTTAATCAATTGCTTGACCATAGGTATTATATGCTGATGCATTTAGACCCTACAAGCAAATTCAAGGTGAAAACTGACAATTTTTTGGATAAGGCAGTTAAGGAAGGGATACTTTCTAAGGATATTGGATACCAACTTAAAATAGACTATCCTAAACAGCAATATCTCTATCTATTGCCAAAAATCCACAAGGACCCTAACAACCCTCCAGGTATACCTATAGTTTCTGGGAGGGGTTCACTTACTGGACCCCTCTCTGAATTTCTTACTTAACATTTAAAGCCACTGTTGTCACATATACGGGCTCGTATTCAAGATACAATCCAGTTTTTGAGCATTATATCAGATCTACAATTGGAGTCAGACGGGTTATTATGCACCCTGGATGTCACCTCCCTGTATACTAACATTCCTCACTGGGCGGGTTTGATTGCACTTGAATATTGGCTTAACAGAGTGGAACTATATAGACCAGGTTTAATGCATTCCTGGTCTGTCTAGCTGAACAGGTTCTTGATAAAAACGTGTTCTATTTTCAACAGCAATGTGTGTGGCAGGTTCGGGGCATGGCTATGGGGGCATCTTTTGCCCCCATTTATGCCGATTTGTTTATGGCATATCTAGAGGAGGAGCTTATTTATAATAGGTGTCATAATATTTACCTTGATGAAATTGACATTTGGAGATGCTATCTTGATGACTTTTGGCTGGTGTGGAGAGCTGATGTAGGGTATTTGGAGGAATTTGTGGAATACTTGAATCAAAATAAGTGGGGTATCGAATTTAAGGTTATATAGAATAAATATGAGATAACATTTTTGGATGTCCTAGTGAAATGTACTCCTTCAGGTACCCTGGAGACTGAGGTATTCCACAAGTTCCCTCGGTATAACACCTTTTTACATGCCTCCAGCTTCCACCCCCAACATGTCATTAGAAACATCCCCAAGTCTCAATTTCTCAGGGTGAAGAGAATTTGTTCCCGAGCCTCCACTTATGATTATTTCAGGCATGATCTTTCTGCCTGTTTCAAGGATAGGGGTTACAGGGTTGGTGACATCTGTAGGGCTAGCCAGTTTGCTCATCTTCAGGAGAGATCTGAGTTATTACAATATAAACAACACTATACTGACAACAGGGATCAAATTAGATTGGTAACTACCTATGGTAAAAATACAAAATCTTTTATGAATATTATCTTGAGACATTGGAATATTTTGCAGGGTGAGGGTTCCCTTGTGGATTTTCTTGGCAAAAATTGTTCATTTTCCTTCAGGAAGGGTCGATCCTTGGGATCATTATTTAGCCATTACAAAAGATGGCAAGGTCAGGAGAAAGTTTTGGGTCAAAGAATCATCACAGGAGAAAAGATGGTTGGTTGCAGTCCATGTGGCCATTGTTCACATTGTTCAAGGGTATGTTAAACTACAAGTTTTTCCAGTAAGAATACACCGATTTTATATTTCTCTTTTTTTGGCAATTGTAGCACCAATTGGGTGATCTATTTTGCTTGTTGCTCATGCCAAGCTTTTTATGTGGGTCAAACATCTAGGCCCTTTAGGATAAGAATCAGTGAGCATATGAGTGATATTAGGAATCACAAACAATCTAGTGCATTTTATACAAACATATTTGTCAACACAAGATTGGGGTCTTCAGATTTACCATTACTGATTGTATTTTGAATAACTCAGATAAAGCAGGTTTACATAAGATACTCAATTCAAAAGAAAAAAGTGGATTGTTAAACTAGGGGGCTTATTTTCACCTGGCCTTAATGAATATTTTTAATTAACAACTTTAATTGGTACGTTAAGTATTTATTGGTTAATCAATGGTGCTATATATGTATTATATTTCTGGAGGGAAATGGCATTTATTACTATTTTTTGTTCACTGAGGAAGGCTGCAAAGCCGAAATCGGTCTAATTTGTTATGTGTATGTGTATTTTTTAATACACTACTGACTATTTGTTATGTATATGTGTATTTTTTAAAATACACTGTGATTGACACAGGATTGTGCTGGCTCTTTGTTTTGTTTGATTTATTATCTTTTGGGCCAATGCACTAGACGTACCTGCGAGGGTTTGTTGTTTAACTGGAAATTCACCCTCAGGGTTCCACCTGTGTCCCTCTTGGACAGGGGCAGTAGGTGCTGATTTTAGTGTCTGTTTGAATCAGACACCGTTGGGAGCATGGGTTGAACTTGGCTAGGCTTGTAAGGGGCCTGAGGCCATTAGCCTACTAACCTCCTATGATTCTATGATCCTATGAAATATTGATATCCTGTCAGACAGTCAGCCAGACAGTCTACTGATGCAGACATCATTATTAAACCGTAAAGGACCCAGTATGAATGTTATGCTGTCATTTTCTGAATATTCTTTTGTCAAATTACAGTTATGGGAATGTTGCATGAGGAGGTGTCAGGGCATGCTTCCCTTCAAATATCAGGATATGCTACATGTGCTTGCTTTGCATATGTTTGCCATGCTTAATGCTGGTCAATAAACAACTGTTCAGGACATGTCCTGATTTCCACTGGTAAGTTGTGTTATGCATGCCATTGTAAAGTATTGATAAAGCTGCTCAAAATGAGTGATGAATACAGTGCCCCTGATATGTTCTGTTAGATATGCCCATAACTATAGATAATGTGACATACTGAAGGTGTTGTGTGCATGAGGAGTCATCTGCTAGCAGCAAATCTATTGATTATAATTGTGTTACTTGCTAATGTTTGTGGCATTCCATCTTGAACTGTGTTTAAATTATACCTTCAATGTATGCTATTACAATTTCATTCTTATATTCTGATATACAAAACTCACATGTGGACTTGATGGGATTTTTTTCAGGATATGGCATGGACTATATGTGATTTAGTCTGGAAGATAGCCTGAGAAATTATTTCTGAGAAATTATTTGCGATGTTCATCCCCATCAGGGCGGTCTCTCAGGTCCATACATTATGTCTGTGTGCTCTAATTTTATAATGCTGTCACCATGCTGTTTGCCATTTCAGTGCTTGGATTGTATATGCACTATTGTACATGCATATCATATAGCTGCCATGCTTATGTGTTATACGTGCAATCATACAAGGCAGATAAGATTGTGTGGCATTTAATTATATTTTAACGTAAGCATGACACACTTTCCTTTCACATTCTGCTATCCATGCATTGTGCTGCAACAAATACACTGCAAACATACATTTTGGTGACAGAAATTTACAGATAACAAACAGTGGCCATCTTCCAACACTATCACAGTGGTGTAGTTAAGATTTTTGTATTGCCATATCATGTATGTGCAACAGAAAGACCTACCCTTGCCCATGTGTTTTGGATGACATTGTCATGCTTTCCCATTGGTATGGTGACATGCTGAGTGGCATGTGTTGACATTGCTGAAACCAATTTGGGTCATATAAAGGTATGTTATAGATGTGGTCACTTCTCCTTCACTGATTGCATAGAATGCCAATTTAGCATTCATGTATACACTGTGATAATAATAATTTTATTTATTTTTATTTTATTTTACATTTGTTGACCGGACTAGTCTAGCTGGATATATGTCCATTTTCAGTAGAGGCCCGAGGAGAAAAGCTCCAGTAATTAAACACATTATATGAAGATAGACAATTCAAATAGTAAAGCATAAAATTAGGGCTAATTAATACACATATTACATAAAAGGTCATGGTAAATACAAAGTAAAATAGGCAAATGTCTTGAGAAAGAAAACTTATAGATTTTTTTTTTTTTTTTTCAAGGAGTATTTCATAAGACTGTGTGCATGTCATTAAGGGAGAGCTAACAAAGCTATAAGGAGCAGAGATTGCAGGAATTTAGGAGGAAGAGAGGACAGGGAGGTAAAAAAGGAAGTTAATCTGGGTTGGTACAGGAGCAAAGCCAGTGTTTATTGAGATAAGTTTTCAGCTGCTTTATGAAAAGTGGAAGGGAGGACAAAGACAGGATAACAGAGGGTAATTTGTTCCACATTTTGCCGACTGAGTTGGAAAAAAGACAATCACCTGCAAAGTTATTGGGTTTGGTTGTATTAATCATTAACTGAAGAAAATACAAAAAACTAAGCAGTTGAGCACTCCCAAAAGCCGATTTATTCACCAACAATAACGTAAGCAAAGCACAAACTAAGCTTTCGTTGAGCTCAGTGTCTCACCTTCATCAGACAACATTTACAAGCCAACTAGCGTATTTTATGTACTGAATTCTTAATTGATTAATTGCATTCAGTTGTGCAAAGACCTATTCAATTATATAAAAAAGTTTAATACAATCATCTTGTTTTAAAAAACCTAAGGACCATCCTATAATAACTAATTTAAACATTTCAACAAACAGTATTCTAATTCATCAATGTTAAGAAAACACTTGTAAAAACCACTTATAAAAAGTTCTTAAAAAACATATTGTATTAAGAAAACTTTATATTTAGCGAACTTAAAAATTTTGTCTTACTCAGCTGTCCCACACTACTTTAAAATCTAAAACAACATTTACACATGATATATTATATTTTTGATATGTGTGTATAACATATGTAAAATGATAGAACTACAATAATTTCTCATCGTATTCTATCAAGAAAATATTTTAATTAAAAATCAAATAAATTACTTACAAATAACTTAAAAATAAATAAGCCAATAAGCCTAAGAGTTGAATACCCTAGGCTTATTATACATTGTGTAAACCTTGTACCTACTTGCTACTAAAATGGTTTCACCTTCAGAAAAGCAAGTGACCCCTAAAACACTCATCTTTTATTAGATAACAATTTCAAAACCGGGGCAATAGAGACATACTCGTTTAAGCCTGGGCTAATGTATGCCCATGTGTGTAACTGCCAGTAAAGTTCATTTACTTCTAAATAAACCTGCCAAGGACCACTTATATTGTCAACAAATGACTTTCCTAAAACTGTGAACTTGAAACAATGTCCCGGACAGGCATTAATATGCCTGGCAAGGGCATTGTTAACGTCCTGTTTGGCTATAGCATAGGTGTGTTCATAAATGCGCTGTCTAAGTTTTCTTTTCGTTTTTCCAATATAAAATGCAGTACATTTTTGACATACAGCCACGTAAACAACACCAATAGTCTCACAGCTAAATTTCCCCATTATTTTATATTCTGTGTCTCTAATTCTAACCTTTAAGTCAGTAAGAATGTGCTTGCATTGATTGCAAGCCCCACATTTCCTTGTTCCTACGGAGCGTTGGGTTGAAATCCTAGATTTTGACTCAAGCAAACCTTTTAGATTTTGCCCTCTTCTAAAAGTAATTTTTGGACATTCTCCTAACCTGTTGGTCAAAAATGTGTCTTCAGTGATAAGTGCCCAACATTTGTTGAGCACCTTCCTGATTTCAAAATGATCAACCGAGTAGGTGCAAAAAAATCTCAGACTAGACCCAGATAGGTTAGTCTTTTCACAGCTCAATGTAGATGGAGAACCAATGTCAACTTCCAAAACACTATTTTCAATATACAGAAAAGGTTTATAAAAACCCACGCTTCTTTTAGTAATGACTTCTGTTTTAATATCCAAAAGTAACGAACCAGGGTAGCCTCTATTGCTAAACATGTAACTCAAATGTTCGCATTCCTGCAAAAAGTCTTCAAACTCAGAGATCATTCTAGCGGCTCTAACCATCTGGTCTTTAACTATGGCCTTCTTCTGATAACTAGGATGGGAGCTCGTAAAATGCAAAAACGCATTTGAGTAAGTAGGTTTTCGATATATCAAACTCTTATACTTAGAATTCACCAAGTCTTTCTTAATGAGGATATCCAGAAAATTAATACTGGATTCGTGCAAATTGTATGTAAACTCTAAGAAAGACGTCTTTTTTTGTAAGAGAGTCTAAAAATTTAGGTATTTCTAAAGGAGAAGCTTTCCATATAAAAAACATGTCATCCTGGTACCTAGTGTACCAGGTGACATTGGACATAAAACAGGGGTCAGAGAATAGAAAATTCTTTTCCCAATAGGCTAGTACTCCATTGGCGAAACTCCCGCCACAAGGCGATCCCATCGCTACTCCTGATTTCTGAAGGTAGATACTATCATTAAAGGACATAAAGTTGTTGCTTAGAACTATTTCTAATAGTGTCTCAACCACATAAATCACATTGTCATCCACTTTTCTTTCAAATAAAAATTCGCGTATCCATTGGATACCCAACATTTGTGGTATGACTGTATATAAGTCCTTAATATCAACCGTCAAAAACCAGGAGTCTGCTTGAAAAGGAATCTTGCTCATTTCTTGGAGAAAGCTCCAAGAATCCTTACAAATATGAGATTCTTGGGAAATTAAAGGTCTTAAGATGCTGTCTATATATTTGGCACAAGCAACAGTGATGGAACCACGCCCATCTACTATAGGACGAAAAGGTGGTTGCTCCAAAGACTTATGAGTCTTTGGAATGCCAAACAAAACTGGCAACCTAGGAGCTAAAACATTCAGGTAATGATACAAGTCTAGGTCAATACAATTCTCCAAAAATAGGTCCTCTATCAAACCCCTTATTTTTGCATAGGCTGTGTTAACCTCATTAATACTGACAATTTGATATCTGTCAGTTTCAAGCAATAAGCTCATATTTTGGACATACACACAGTTATCCATAAAGACTAGCCCACCCCCCTTATCCGGCTTCATAACCCTAATATTACAGTTTTTCAACAATACCAGAAATTGATTTTCCTCTCTTGTAGTGTTATAATGCCGTTTATAGGAAGGATGGCTAGCCTTAAGGGCTCTCAAGTCATATTCACACATCTTTTCAAAAAGACGAAGTGTGTCATACAATGGGGGGTTATATACACTAGGGACTCTAAGCGTACCTGGAAAAGAAGTTCCGTCACCCATCAGGATTTTTAAATTAAGTTTTCTCACAAATAATTTGAGATCAATCAATGTTTTAACCAAATCAAACGGCTTATCAGGTACAAAAGATAACCCCCTAGAAAAAAACTCCACCATGTCAGAGTCAATATTAAAAGAAGTGTAATTATAGATTTTAAAGTCCCCTTTTGAATCCGTGAGGATCACTAGATCGGAAAACCGATTAATCATCTCCTGCGTTGACCTCTCCGATTCTTGTAACTGTTCTGATTGTTCCTGTTCTGTCCATTCACTTGTTTGTTTTTTCTGTTGTTGTTGCCCCTGGGAAAACCCTGCTGGTAGTTAACACTGTCACAGCTATTGACAACGTCCTCCTCAAACTCATCTCTGTTGTCTTTATCCATCCGTTTAGTACTGGTATTGGCAGATTTACTAGTATTGCTAAGGAGTCTCTCACTGCGATGAAGAGGAGGCAACTCTTCGTTTTCGTGAGGTTCCTGTGCTACGTCATCCTGACCACAAGCTACATGGTGTTTGTCAGATTGATTTACTCTGTCCAAACTTGTACTTTCCAGCTTGTTAGGCAACAGTGGTGGTCGAGGGTAAGCTTTTTGGAGACGATATTCATTAATGTCTCTGTGGATTTTCTTCCTTTTATTACTGGTGAGTTTGTTAATAGTAGCATCAATGCTGCTAAAAATACGCAAAAATTCATACTTGTACCTAAAAAACTCTGAATCAGTTTTAATAGCTTGCTCCAAGTTCGCAAGTTCAGCCATAAGAGAGTCAACATCTTTTTGGTACTGTATAATCATAACATTCATGTATTCAAAGCCTTGCTGATCAAACAAGGTTAACAAATCCCTATGGAATTGTGAACCCTCAGTTAGTCCAACCGGAAAACGCCACTGACGTAAACCTTTTGGAACAAGTTTCTTAGTTACACATTCTTTCAAGTAAGAGATTTCAAGCTGCAGTTTCCTGCACTTGAACAATTTAGAATCAAACATGTTAATATTGTGGGACAAGTCACTTACGTTTTCTTGACTATTAGAAGTTCTTTCTTCCATGTGCTCATCTTTAAAAAAATCCGTATGGCTGAGGAATCTATTACTATTTTTTGTAGGAAGGCTGCAAAGCAAATCGGTCTAATTTGTTATGTGTATGTTGTATTTTTTAAAATACACTGTGATTAATACAGGATTGCAGCTGGCTCTTTGTTTCTGTTTAATTTATCTCTTTGGGCCAATGCAAGCCGTAAGGGGTTTGTTGTTTACTGGAAATTCACCCTCAGGGTTCCATCTGTGTCCCTCTTGGACAGGGGCAGTAGGTATGATTTTAGTGTCTGTTTCCCGTTTGCGTTCCTTATAGGCTTGTAAGGGGCCTGGTGGCCATTAGCCTACTAACCTCCTATGATTCGATCCTATGAAATATTGATATCCTGTCAGACAGTCAGCCGCACAGTCTACTGATGCAGAACATTATTAAACCGTAAAGGACCCAGTATGAATGTTATGCTGTCATTTTCTGAATATTCTTTTGTCAAATTACAGTTATGGGAATGTTGCATGAACAGGTGTCAGCATGCTTCCTTCAAATATCAGGATATGCTACATGTGCTTGTTTTGCATATGTTTTGCCATGCTTAATGCTGGTCAATAAACAACTGTTCAGGACATGTCCTGATTTCCACTGGTAAGTTGTGTTATGCATGCCAGCAGTATTGATAAAGCTGCTCAAAATGAGTGATGAATACAGTGCCCTGATATGTTCTGTTAGATATGCCCAAACTATAGATAAGACATACTGAAGGTGTTGTGTGCATGAGGAGTCATCTGCTAGCAGAAAATATAATTGTGTTACTTGTTAATGGCATTCCATCTTGAACTGTGTTTAAATTATACACCTTCAATGTATGCTATTACAATTTCATTCTTATATTCATATACAAAACTCACATGGACCTGATTTCAGGATATGGCATGGACTATATAAAATTTAGTCTGAAGATAAGAAATTATTTCTGAGAAATTCATTTTATGTTCATCATCACTCTCAGGTCCATATGTTATGTCTGTGTGCTCTAATTTTATAATGCTGATGCTGTTTGCCATTTCAGTGATTGGATTGTATAAAAAGTATTAATACATATCATATAGCTGCCATGCTTATGTGTTAGAAGTGCAATCATACAAGGCAGATAAGATTGTGTGGCACAATATATTTTTAAGTTCCTTTCACATTCTGCTATCCATGCATTGTGCTGCAACAAATACAATACATTTTTACAGAAATTTAACACTATCACAGTGGTTTAAGATTTTTGTATTGCCATATCATGAATGTGCAGCAGAATACTGTTTGTTGAATTGTTTCCATTAGTATGGTGACATGCTTAGGTGGTGACTTTTAAAACAAGATGGGTCATATAAAGGTTTTTATATAATTGTGGTCACTTCTCCTTCACTGAATGCAATTAATCAATTAAGAATTCAGTATACACATAAAATAATTTTATTTATTTTTTTTTTTTTTTACATTTGTTGACGGCTAGTTAGCTGGATAAATGTTGTCAGTAGAGGCTGAGGAAGCTATGAAGATAGACAATTCAAATAGTAAAGCATAAAATTAGGGCTTTAATACTATTGTCATTGTGAATACAAAGTAAAATAGGCAAATGTCTTGAGAGTGAAAACTTATAGTTTTTTTTTTTTTTTCAGTTTTCATTAAGGGAGAGCTAAGATTGTGTTTATTGAGATAAGTTTTCAGCTGCTTTTGGAACAGTTTGTCGGTCTTGTATTAATCATTAGTTTGTTGGAAGAATGTAGATGTTTCAGGTTATTGTAAGGTGAAATGAGGCTAGAGAGTATAGGTGTTTTTTAGTTGGTTGATAAAGGATTTTCTGAGCTATTAAGAGCTGCTGAAGTGTGAGTTGGTTCTGAAGTTCCAACCAGCCTAGTTTTCTTAGGTTCAGGCAGTGGTGGGTTTTAAATGAGGATCCAGTTGCAAATCAAGCAATATTATGGTAGGAAGTTGCTAGTTTCTTAAGGTTGTTTTTGGAGAGATTAGTGTATATGGGGGAGGCATATAGTAGTGTAAAGATAAGGTGTGATCTGGCTAAGGTAGTCCTTGCTTCAGGTGAAAGGAAGGGTTTGATTCTATAAAGGGATCCGATTTTTTTATTAACTAATTTTATTGTGCTATTGATGTGAGTTTCAAAGCTGAGATTATTGTCAATGGTTATGCCTAATAGTTTAGTTGTTGTTTCAGGAGAGATGAGAGTGCAATCAATGGAAGAGAGAGTAAAGTTTAGTGGGGCAGATCTACAAGTAGGTGAGAATGATAGCAATTTAGTTTTCTTAGGGTTAAGGAGTAGACAACCATCAGAGAACCATTGTTCAACAGTGTTAAAAGCTTTTTGAGTGATAGAGTGTAGTTCAGTTTGTGAATTAGTGGTACAGATAATAGTAGAATCATCTGCATATTGTATACAGGTGGTATATGGGATAGCTAATTGGAGGTCATTAATAAAGATGGAAAATAGAGGGGGGCCCAAAATAGAGCCTTGAGGTACACCTAGAGATGTAGGGAGTAGAATGGATAGTGCATTTTTCCAGAGAACTGCCTGTTGGCGGTTTTCTAGGTAAGATGTAAACCAAGTTAAGGTAGGGGGATCAAGTGAGAAAGATTTTAGTATGTGCAGAAGAAGTTTATGGTTTACCATGTCGAATGCTTTAGATAAGTCAACAAAGATAGAGGATGATAGGTTGTTATTGTTACGGTTATAGTTGATAGAGTTGGTAAAGGAGAGTAGGGCTGTGGTAGTACTGTGCGAAGGTCTAAATCCATGTTGACAGTTTGCAAGTAGGTTGTTATGCAGAAGGTGGCTTAGAACTTGCTTATGGATACATTTTTCTGTGATTTTAGCTATAGGTGATAGGAGTGCTATAGGACAAAAGTTAGAAAAGTCATTTGATTTACCTCCTTTGTGAAGTGGGATAATGTGTGATATATTCCATATAGAGGGGAAAATACCTTCCTTTAAGGATCTATTAATCAGAATAGAAATGGGATAGGCACTAGCTTTGGCACCTATTTGTAAGAATTCTGCAGGAAGTTTGTCTGCAGAAGGAGTGGTAGGTCTGAGTTTTTGGAGCAGTGATAAGATATAGGAGGTAGATACAGGTTGTAAGTGAAAGGAAGGAGGTAGGCTTAGAGTAGGTAATAATTTATTCAATAACAGTACAGTATGATGTGTTAGGTCTATGCTACATTTTCATATCCATTCTTTATTCGCATAAGTTCACACCGTCAGCAAATGATGTACACATTAAATGATGTATGTACATGTCTCTGAACAGAGTCTGATGCATGCTTCAACATTCTACCCTTGACACGTGAGAATTCACTGACTTATCATTGATGTGCTGTAATGATGCTCACAGCACAGTAGACTGCTGTTATTTATTACACATTAGCATGAATGTATATGTGCATGTGATGGAAATTCTCAGTCTGCTTACTGATGCTTGTTGAAGTTATATGACTGCACAATACTGTATATGGGTGACTTATGCACGCACATTTTTGTTGACATCAGCAATGTCATCTGCTCATATAGCATACACTTGCCATTTCGGTACTTTTCCATTATGAGGGCAACAGTTCTAATGCATGGAAAAGTTATAAGTAATAAGTATACAGTAGCACATTTTAATCATCCCGTGAGCTTCTTGATTTCAGCTGCTAGTATTGCTTACACATTATGAGAAGAAATGTCCCACATTTTGGAGATGGAGAGCGATAGCTATTCAGGCAACACCACTATCATGTACGGTTTTCCCAGTCAGATATACGGAACTTCTGGGCTACAATTGTGTGAAACACTGTATATAAATATACTATTCAGCTAACAAGAATGTGGGACTGTATAAAATGTATGACTGTTTTATAAAACCAGGCGCCACCATGACAACTGTAACACTACATTAACTGTAAATACGGGCAGCATATAGTTTATCGTAGAAGGTAGAAATGAGTGTTCAAAGTTTTGTAAATAGTACTAACCTCAGAAAGCTGCAGGTAGAAAAATTGTTCTTGCATCACAATATAAATTGCTTTATGTATTGTTTAAAATGTAATTCATTAAATACTATTATTATGCCAAAAAGAGATGAAAGAGTTCTTCCTGTATGGACTTTACAACTCCACAGAAAAGACGTGAATTTACTGTACTGAATGTAAATTATGTACTTTATCGGAAATGTTTTACGTTTTGGGTTGTTGTGTGAAGGGATCAATGTTAATGAGTCTTTGTGTAATGGACTTCATCTCAACTATTCCTCTTTAGGAGCTTAGGGTTACCACCTATCCCACTTTGCGAGGGACAGTCCCTCTTTGGGCAGTTGTGTCCTGCAAAAAAATTGTAAAAATGGCAAATGTCCTGAGATTTTAGGGTAAAATTATTGCCTATATGTTATGTAATAGTTGCATAAAACAGTTATTCTGCTTCTGAAACATGCAAATGTTGTAAGTAACAGAATAAGCGACTAAATGCTAAAAGAATAAGCCTTTATAGCGCATTAGAACTGTTGCCCTGATAACAGAAGATTAAATGTATTTTGGGTTGGCTTCAACGGCACCCTAAATGGTGTACACATGCATTTGCGATGTGTAACCTACATTGTTGTCCTGCGTTTTGATGGTTTCCTTGATGTGGGCCCAGGTTGTTCAACTCCTTTCCACCTTTGTAGTTGTGTAATATATTTTGCAGATATGTTTGCATTTATTGCTGTTATTGTCCGTTGTCATATATTAGTTTGTTTACAACATGAGCCAAATCTATGACCATTATAGAGATGCAGGACACAGGCACACAAGTTGCCAGCTACTGCTTGCACTGCAGCCTTGTTCTTGTTATACCTATGTGTTAACCATTGTACATTGTTGAAATTCATGTGCATAACCTGATATATATATATTTTATGAGTTCTACTGTTAAATTTGTAATCATATATTATTCTTACATGTCACTGTTGTGCATATGTGTATTGGCATTGCTTTCATGTACATTACTTTTAGATCACTAAAA